>NC_054477.1:23502398-23514898 GCF_017639515.1 Carcharodon carcharias
TGTGTCTCTCTGTCTGTGAGAGTGTGTGTCTCTCTCTGTCTGTGAGAGTGTGTGTCTCTCTCTATCTGTGAGAGTGTGTGTGTCTCTCTCTATCTGTGAGAGTGTGTGTGTCTCTCTCTATCTGTGAGAGTGTGTGTGTCTCTGTCTGTGAGAGTGTGTGTCTCTCTCTGTCTGTGAGAGTGTGTGTCTCTCTCTCTGTGAGAGTGTGTGTCTCTCTCTCTGTGAGAGTGTGTGTGTGTCTCTCTCTGTGAGAGTGTGTGTGTCTCTCTCTGTGAGAGTGTGTGTGTCTCTCTCTCTGTGAGAGTGTGTGTGTGTCTCTCTCTCTGTGAGAGTGTGTGTGTCTCTCTCTCTGTGAGAGTGTGTGTGTCTCTCTCTCTGTGAGTGTGTGTGTCTCTCTCTCTGTGAGTGTGTGTGTCTCTCTCTCTGTGAGTGTGTGTGTGTCTCTCTCTCTGTGAGAGTGTGTGTGTCTCTCTCTCTGTGAGAGTGTGTGTGTCTCTCTCTCTGTGAGAGTGTGTGTGTCTCTCTCTCTGTGAGAGTGTGTGTGTCTCTCTCTCTGTGAGAGTGTGTGTGTCTCTCTCTCTGTGAGAGTGTGTGTGTCTCTCTCTCTGTGAGAGTGTGTGTGTCTCTCTCTCTGTGAGAGTGTGTGTGTCTCTCTCTCTGTGAGAGTGTGTGTGTCTCTCTCTCTGTGAGAGTGTGTGTCTCTCTCTCTCTGTGAGAGTGTGTGTGTCTCTCTCTCTGTGAGAGTGTGTGTGTCTCTCTCTGTCTGTGAGAGTGTGTGTCTCTCTCTGTCTGTGAGAGTGTGTGTCTCTCTCTGTCTGTGAGAGTGTGTGTCTCTCTCTCTCTGTGAGAGTGTGTGTCTCTCTCTCTCTGTGAGAGTGTGTGTCTCTCTCTCTCTGTGAGAGTGTGTGTCTCTCTCTCTCTGTGAGATTGTGTGTCTCTCTCTCTTTGTGAGAGTGTGTGTCTCTCTCTCTTTGTGAGAGTGTGTGTCTCTCTCTCTCTGTGAGAGTGTGTGTCTCTCTCTCTCTGTGAGAGTGTGTGTCTCTCTCTCTCTGTGAGAGTGTGTGTCTCTCTCTCTCTGTGAGAGTGTGTGTCTCTCTCTCTCTGTGAGAGTGTGTGTCTCTCTCTCTCTGTGAGAGTGTGTGTCTCTCTCTCTCTGTGAGAGTGTGTGTCTCTCTCTCTCTGTGAGAGTGTGTGTCTCTCTCTCTCTGTGAGAGTGTGTGTCTCTCTCTCTCTCTGTGAGAGTGTGTCTCTCTCTCTCTCTGTGAGAGTGTGTCTCTCTCTCTCTCTGTGAGAGTGTGTCTCTCTCTCTCTCTGTGAGAGTGTGTCTCTCTCTCTCTCTGTGAGAGTGTGTCTCTCTCTCTCTCTGTGAGAGTGTGTCTCTCTCTCTCTCTGTGAGAGTGTGTCTCTCTCTCTCTCTGTGAGAGTGTGTCTCTCTCTCTCTCTGTGAGAGTGTGTCTCTCTCTCTCTCTGTGAGAGTGTGTCTCTCTCTCTCTCTGTGAGAGTGTGTCTCTCTCTCTCTCTGTGAGAGTGTGTCTCTCTCTCTCTCTGTGAGAGTGTGTCTCTCTCTCTCTCTGTGAGAGTGTGTCTCTCTCTCTCTCTGTGAGAGTGTGTCTCTCTCTCTCTCTGTGAGAGTGTGTCTCTCTCTCTCTCTGTGAGAGTGTGTCTCTCTCTCTCTCTGTGAGAGTGTGTGTCTCTCTCTCTCTGTGAGAGTGTGTGTCTCTCTCTCTCTGTGAGAGTGTGTGTCTCTCTCTCTCTGTGAGAGTGTGTGTCTCTCTCTCTCTGTGAGAGTGTGTGTCTCTCTCTCTCTGTGAGAGTGTGTGTCTCTCTCTCTCTGTGAAAGTGTGTGTCTCTCTCTCTCTGTGAAAGTGTGTGTCTCTCTGTGAGAGTGTGTGTCTCTCTCTCTCTGTGAGAGAGTGTGTCTCTCTCTCTCTGTGAGAGAGTGTGTCTCTCTCTCTCTGTGAAAGTGTGTGTCTCTCTCTCTCTGTGAAAGTGTGTGTCTCTCTGTGAGAGTGCGTGTCTCTCTCTGTGAGAGTGCGTGTCTCTCTCTCTCTGTGAGAGTGTGTGTCTCTCTCTCTCTGTGAGAGTGTGTCTCTCTCTCTCTCTGTGAGAGTGTGTGTCTCTCTCTCTCTGTGAGAGTGTGTGTCTCTCTCTCTCTGTGAGAGTGTGTGTGTCCGTGAATGTGTGTGTGTCTCTCTCGCCGTGAACGTGTGTGTGTCTCTCTCGCCGTGAACGTGTGTGTGTCTCTCTCGCCGTGAACGTGTGTGTGTCTCTCTCGCCGTGAACGTGTGTGTGTCTCTCTCGCCGTGAACGTGTGTGTGTCTCTCTCGCCGTGAACGTGTGTGTGTCTCTCTCGCCGTGAACGTGTGTGTGTCTCTCTCGCCGTGAACGTGTGTGTGTCTCTCTCGCCGTGAACGTGTGTGTGTCTCTCTCGCCGTGAACGTGTGTGTGTCTCTCTCGCCGTGAACGTGTGTGTGTCTCTCTCGCCGTGAACGTGTGTGTGTCTCTCTCGCCGTGAATGTGTGTGTCTCTCTCTCTGTGAGTGTGAGTGAGTGTCTCTCTCTCTCTCTCTGAGTGAGTGTGTGTGTGTCTCTCTCTCTGAGTGTGAGTGTCTCTCTCTCTCTCTCTGAGTGAGTGTGTGTGTGTCTCTCTCTCTGAGTGTGTGTGTGGCTCTCTCTCTCTGAGTGTGTGTGTGTGTCTCTCTCTGTGAGTGTGTGTGTGTGTCTCTCTCTGTGAGTGTGTGTGTGTGTCTCTCTCTGTGAGTGTGTGTGTGTGTCTCTCTCTCTGTGAGTGTGTGTGTGTCTCTCTCTCTGTGAGTGTGTGCGTGTCTCTCTCTCTGTGAGTGTGTGTGTGTGTGTCTCTCTCTGTGAGTGTGTGTGTCTCTCTCTGTGAGTGTGTGTGTCTCTCTCTGTGAGTGTGTGTGTCTCTCTCTCTGTGTGAGTGTGTGTGTGTCTCTCTCTCTCTGTGTGAGTGTGTGTGTGTCTCTCTCTCTGTGTGAGTGTGTGTGTGTCTCTCTCTCTCTCTCTGAGTGTGTGTGTGTCTCTCTCTCTCTCTGAGTGTGTGTGTGTGTCTCTCTCTCTGAGTGTGTGTGTGTGTCTCTCTCTCTGAGTGTGTGTGTGTGTCTCTCTCTCTCTCTCTGAGTGTGTGTGTCTCTCTCTCTCTGAGTGTGTGTGTCTCTCTCTCTCTGAGTGTGTGTGTGTCTCTCTCTCTCTCTCTGAGTGTGTGTGTGTGTCTCTCTCTCTGAGAGTGTGTGTGTGTGTGTCTCTCTCTCTGAGAGTGTGTGTGTGTGTGTCTCTCTCTCGCTGTGAGTGTGTGTGTGTGTGTCTCTCTGTGAGTGTGTGTGTCTCTCTCTGTAAGTGTGTGTGTCTCTCTCTCTGTGTGAGTGTGTGTGTGTCTCTCTCTCTCTGTGTGAGTGTGTGTGTGTCTCTCTCTCTCTGTGTGAGTGTGTGTGTGTCTCTCTCTCTCTGAGTGTGTGTGTGTCTCTCTCTCTCTCTGAGTGTGTGTGTCTCTCTCTCTCTCTGAGTGTGTGTGTGTGTCTCTCTCTCTGTGTGAGTGTGTGTGTGTCTCTCTCTCTGTGTGAGTGTGTGTGTGTGTCTCTCTCTCTCTCTGAGTGTGTGTGTGTGTCTCTCTCTCGCTGTGAGTGTGTGTGTGTGTGTCTCTCTGTGAGTGTGTGTGTCTCTCTCTGTAAGTGTGTGTGTCTCTCTCTCTGTGTGAGTGTGTGTGTGTCTCTCTCTCTCTGTGTGAGTGTGTGTGTGTCTCTCTCTCTCTGTGTGAGTGTGTGTGTGTCTCTCTCTCTCTGAGTGTGTGTGTGTCTCTCTCTCTCTCTGAGTGTGTGTGTCTCTCTCTCTCTCTGAGTGTGTGTGTGTGTCTCTCTCTCTGTGTGAGTGTGTGTGTGTCTCTCTCTCTGTGTGAGTGTGTGTGTGTCTCTCTCTCTCTCTCTGAGTGTGTGTGTGTGTCTCTCTCTCTGAGTGTGTGTGTGTGTCTCTCTCTCTCTGAGTGTGTGTGTGTGTCTCTCTCTCTCTGAGTGTGTGTGTCTCTCTCTCTCTCTCTGAGTGAGTGTGTGTGTGTCTCTCTCTCTGAGTGTGTGTGTGGCTCTCTCTCTGAGTGTGTGTGTGTGTCTCTCTCTCTCTGAGTGTGTGTGTGTGTCTCTCTCTGTGAGTGTGTGTGTGTGTCTCTCTCTGTGAGTGTGTGTGTGTGTCTCTCTCTGTGAGTGTGTGTGTGTGTCTCTCTCTGTGAGTGTGTGTGTGTCTCTCTCTGTGAGTGTGTGTGTGTGTCTCTCTCTGTGAGTGTGTGTGTGTGTCTCTCTCTGTGAGTGTGTGTGTGTCTCTCTCTGTGAGTGTGTGTGTGTGTCTCTCTGAGTGTGTGTGTGTCTCTCTCTCTGTGAGTGTGTGCGTGTCTCTCTCTCTGTGAGTGTGTGTGTGTGTCTCTCTCTGTGAGTGTGTGTGTCTCTCTCTGTGAGTGTGTGTGTCTCTCTCTCTGTGTGAGTGTGTGTGTCTCTCTCTCTCTGTGTGAGTGTGTGTGTGTCTCTCTCTCTCTCTGAGTGTGTGTGTGTCTCTCTCTCTCTGAGTGTGTGTGTGTGTCTCTCTCTCTCTCTCTCTGAGTGTGTGTGTCTCTCTCTCTCTGAGTGTGTGTGTCTCTCTCTCTCTGAGTGTGTGTGTCTCTCTCTCTCTGAGTGTGTGTGTCTCTCTCTCTCTGAGTGTGTGTGTGTCTCTCTCTCTCTCTCTGAGTGTGTGTGTGTCTCTCTCTCTCTCTCTGAGTGTGTGTGTGTCTCTCTCTCTCTCTCTGAGTGTGTGTGTGTCTCTCTCTCTCTCTCTGAGTGTGTGTGTGTGTCTCTCTCTCTGAGAGTGTGTGTGTGTGTGTCTCTCTCTCGCTGTGAGTGTGTGTGTGTGTCTCTCTGTGAGTGTGTGTGTGTCTCTCTGTGAGTGTGTGTGTCTCTCTGTGAGTGTGTGTGTCTCTCTGTGAGTGTGTGTGTCTCTCTCTGTGAGTGTGTGTGTCTCTCTCTCTGTGTGAGTGTGTGTGTGTCTCTCTCTCTCTGTGTGAGTGTGTGTGTGTCTCTCTCTCTGTGTGAGTGTGTGTGTGTCTCTCTCTCTCTCTCTCTGAGTGTGTGTGTGTCTCTCTCTCTCTGTGAGAGTGTGTGTCTCTCTCTCTGTGAGAGTGTGTGTCTCTCTCTCTCTGCGAGAGTGTGTGTCTCTCTCTCTCTGTGAGAGTGTGTGTCTCTCTCTCTCTGTGAGAGTGTGTGTCTCTCTCTCTCTGTGAGAGTGTGTGTCTCTCTCTCTCTGTGAGAGTGTGTGTCTCTCTCTCTCTGTGAGAGTGTGTGTCTCTCTCTCTCTGTGAGAGTGTGTGTCTCTCTCTCTCTGTGAGAGTGTGTGTCTCTCTCTCTCTGTGAGAGTGTGTGTCTCTCTCTCTCTGTGAGAGTGTGTGTCTCTCTCTCCCTGTGAGAGTGTGTCTCTCTCTCTCTCTCTGTGAGAGTGTGTCTCTCTCTCTCTCTCTGTGAGAGTGTGTCTCTCTCTCTCTCTCTGTGAGAGTGTGTCTCTCTCTTTCTCTCTCTGTGAGAGTGTGTCTCTCTCTCTCTCTGTGAGAGTGTGTCTCTCTCTCTCTCTGTGAGAGTGTGTCTCTCTCTCTCTCTGTGAGAGTGTGTCTCTCTCTCACTCTGTGAGAGTGTGTCTCTCTCTCTCTCTGTGAGAGTGTGTCTCTCTCTCTCTCTGTGAGAGTGTGTCTCTCTCTCTCTCTGTGAGAGTGTGTCTCTCTCTCTCTCTGTGAGAGTGTGTCTCTCTCTCTCTCTGTGAGAGTGTGTCTCTCTCTCTCTCTGTGAGAGTGTGTCTCTCTCTCTCTCTGTGAGAGTGTGTGTGTCTCTCTCTCTCTGTGAGAGTGTGTGTCTCTCTCTCTCTGTGAGAGTGTGTGTCTCTCTCTCTCTGTGAGAGTGTGTGTCTCTCTCTCTCTGTGAGAGTGTGTGTCTCTCTCTCTCTGTGAGAGTGTGTGTCTCTCTCTCTCTGTGAGAGTGTGTCTCTCTCTCTCTGTGAGAGTGTGTGTCTCTCTCTCTCTGTGAGAGTGTGTGTCTCTCTCTCTCTGTGAAAGTGTGTGTCTCTCTCTCTCTGTGAAAGTGTGTGTCTCTCTGTGAGAGTGCGTGTCTCTCTCTCTCTGTGAGAGTGCGTGTCTCTCTCTCTCTGTGAGAGTGTGTGTCTCTCTCTCTCTGTGAGAGTGTGTGTCTCTCTCTCTCTGTGAGAGTGTGTGTCTCTCTCTCTCTGTGAGAGTGTGTGTCTCTCTCTCTCTGTGAGAGTGTGTGTGTCCGTGAATGTGTGTGTGTCTCTCTCGCCGTGAACGTGTGTGTGTCTCTCTCGCCGTGAACGTGTGTGTGTCTCTCTCGCCGTGAACGTGTGTGTGTCTCTCTCGCCGTGAACGTGTGTGTGTCTCTCTCGCCGTGAACGTGTGTGTGTCTCTCTCGCCGTGAACGTGTGTGTGTCTCTCTCGCCGTGAACGTGTGTGTGTCTCTCTCGCCGTGAACGTGTGTGTGTCTCTCTCGCCGTGAACGTGTGTGTGTCTCTCTGGCCGTGAACGTGTGTGTGTCTCCCTCGCCGTGAATGTGTGTGTCTCTCTCTCTGTGAGTGTGAGTGAGTGTCTCTCTCTCTGAGTGTGAGTGTCTCTCTCTCTCTCTCTGAGTGAGTGTGTGTGTGTCTCTCTCTCTGAGTGTGTGTGTGGCTCTCTCTCTCTGAGTGTGTGTGTGGCTCTCTCTCTCTGAGTGTGTGTGTGTCTCTCTCTCTCTGAGTGTGTGTGTGTGTCTCTCTCTGTGAGTGTGTGTGTGTGTCTCTCTCTGTGAGTGTGTGTGTGTGTCTCTCTCTGTGAGTGTGTGTGTGTGTCTCTCTCTGTGAGTGTGTGTGTGTGTCTCTCTCTGTGAGTGTGTGTGTGTGTGTCTCTCTCTGTGAGTGTGTGCGTGTCTCTCTCTCTGTGAGTGTGTGTGTGTCTCTCTCTCTGTGAGTGTGTGTGTGTGTCTCTCTCTGTGAGTGTGTGTGTCTCTCTCTGTGAGTGTGTGTGTCTCTCTCTGTGAGTGTGTGTGTCTCTCTCTCTCTCTGAGTGTGTGTGTGTGTCTCTCTCTCTGAGTGTGTGTGTGTGTCTCTCTCTCTGAGTGTGTGTGTGTGTCTCTCTCTCTCTCTCTGAGTGTGTGTGTCTCTCTCTCTCTGAGTGTGTGTGTCTCTCTCTCTCTGAGTGTGTGTGTGTCTCTCTCTCTCTCTCTCTGAGTGTGTGTGTGTGTCTCTCTCTCTGAGAGTGTGTGTGTGTGTGTCTCTCTCTCGCTGTGAGTGTGTGTGTGTGTGTCTCTCTGTGAGTGTGTGTGTCTCTCTCTGTAAGTGTGTGTGTCTCTCTCTCTGTGTGAGTGTGTGTGTGTCTCTCTCTCTCTGTGTGAGTGTGTGTGTGTCTCTCTCTCTCTGTGTGAGTGTGTGTGTGTCTCTCTCTCTCTCTCTCTGAGTGTGTGTGTGTCTCTCTCTCTCTCTCTGAGTGTGTGTGTGTCTCTCTCTCTCTCTGAGTGTGTGTGTCTCTCTCTCTCTCTGAGTGTGTGTGTGTGTCTCTCTCTCTGTGTGAGTGTGTGTGTGTCTCTCTCTCTCTCTCTCTGAGTGTGTGTGTGTGTCTCTCTCTCTGAGTGTGTGTGTGTGTCTCTCTCTCTCTGAGTGTGTGTGTCTCTCTCTCTCTCTCTGAGTGAGTGTGTGTGTGTCTCTCTCTCTGAGTGTGTGTGTGGCTCTCTCTCTGAGTGTGTGTGTGTCTCTCTCTCTCTCTGAGTGTGTGTGTGTCTCTCTCTCTGTGAGTGTGTGTGTGTGTCTCTCTCTGTGAGTGTGTGTGTGTGTCTCTCTCTGTGAGTGTGTGTGTGTGTCTCTCTCTGTGAGTGTGTGTGTGTGTCTCTCTCTGTGAGTGTGTGTGTGTGTCTCTCTCTGTGAGTGTGTGTGTGTGTCTCTCTCTGTGAGTGTGTGTGTGTGTCTCTCTCTGTGAGTGTGTGTGTGTGTCTCTCTCTCTGTGAGTGTGTGCGTGTCTCTCTCTCTGTGAGTGTGTGCGTGTCTCTCTCTCTGTGAGTGTGTGTGTGTGTCTCTCTCTGTGAGTGTGTGTGTCTCTCTCTGTGAGTGTGTGTGTCTCTCTCTCTGTGTGAGTGTGTGTGTGTCTCTCTCTCTCTGTGTGAGTGTGTGTGTGTCTCTCTCTCTCTCTCTGAGTGTGTGTGTGTCTCTCTCTCTCTCTCTGAGTGTGTGTGTCTCTCTCTCTCTCTCTGAGTGTGTGTGTGTGTCTCTCTCTCTGAGTGTGTGTGTCTCTCTCTCTCTGAGTGTGTGTGTCTCTCTCTCTCTGAGTGTGTGTGTCTCTCTCTCTCTGAGTGTGTGTGTGTGTCTCTCTCTCTCTCTGAGTGTGTGTGTGTGTCTCTCTCTCGCTGTGAGTGTGTGTGTGTGTCTCTCTCTGTGAGTGTGTGTGTCTCTCTCTCTGTGTGAGTGTGTGTGTGTCTCTCTCTCTCTCTCTGAGTGTGTGTGTGTCTCTCTCTCTCTCTGAGTGTGTGTGTGTGTCTCTCTCTCTGTGTGAGTGTGTGTGTGTCTCTCTCTCTCTCTCTCTGAGTGTGTGTGTGTCTCTCTCTCTCTCTGAGTGTGTGTGTGTGTCTCTCTCTCTGAGTGTGTGTGTGTGTCTCTCTCTCTCTGAGTGTGTGTGTCTCTCTCTCTCTCTCTGAGTGAGTGTGTGTGTGTCTCTCTCTCTGAGTGTGTGTGTGGCTCTCTCTCTGAGTGTGTGTGTGTGTCTCTCTCTCTGAGTGTGTGTGTCTCTCTCTCTGAGTGTGTGTGTGTGTCTCTCTCTGTGAGTGTGTGTGTGTGTCTCTCTCTGTGAGTGTGTGTGTGTGTCTCTCTCTGTGAGTGTGTGTGTGTGTCTCTCTCTGTGAGTGTGTGTGTGTGTCTCTCTCTCTGTGAGTGTGTGTGTGTCTCTCTCTCTGTGAGTGTGTGCGTGTCTCTCTCTCTGTGAGTGTGTGTGTGTGTCTCTCTCTGTGAGTGTGTGTGTGTCTCTCTCTGTGAGTGTGTGTGTCTCTCTCTGTGAGTGTGTGTGTCTCTCTCTCTGTGTGAGTGTGTGTGTGTCTCTCTCTCTCTGTGTGAGTGTGTGTGTGTCTCTCTCTCTCTGTGTGAGTGTGTGTGTGTCTCTCTCTCTCTCTCTGAGTGTGTGTGTGTCTCTCTCTCTCTCTCTGAGTGTGTGTGTGTGTCTCTCTCTCTGAGTGTGTGTGTGTGTCTCTCTCTCTCTCTCTGAGTGTGTGTGTCTCTCTCTCTCTGAGTGTGTGTGTCTCTCTCTCTCTGAGTGTGTGTGTGTCTCTCTCTCTTTCTCTGAGTGTGTGTGTGTGTCTCTCTCTCTGAGAGTGTGTGTGTGTGTCTCTCTCTCGCTGTGAGTGTGTGTGTGTGTCTCTCTGTGAGTGTGTGTGTGTCTCTCTGTGAGTGTGTGTGTCTCTCTCTGTGAGTGTGTGTGTCTCTCTCTCTGTGTGAGTGTGTGTGTGTCTCTCTCTCTCTGTGTGAGTGTGTGTGTGTCTCTCTCTCTGTGTGAGTGTGTGTGTGTCTCTCTCTCTCTCTCTGAGTGTGTGTGTGTCTCTCTCTCTCTCTGAGTGTGTGTGTGTGTCTCTCTCTCTGTGTGAGTGTGTGTGTGTCTCTCTCTCTGTCTCTCTCTCTCTCTCTGAGTGTGTGTGTGTCTCTCTCTCTCTCTGAGTGTGTGTGTGTGTCTCTCTCTCTGAGTGTGTGTGTGTGTCTCTCTCTCTCTGAGTGTGTGTGTCTCTCTCTCTCTGAGTGTGTGTGTCTCTCTCTCTCTGAGTGTGTGTGTGTCTCTCTCTCTCTGAGTGTGTGTGTGTCTCTCTCTCTGAGAGTGTGTGTGTGTGTCTCTCTCTCTGAGAGTGTGTGTGTGTGTGTCTCTCTCTGAGAGTGTGTGTGTGTGTGTCTCTCTCTCGCTGTGAGTCTGTGCGCGTGTCTCTCTCTCTCGCTGTGAGTGTGTGCGTGTCTCTCTCTGTGAGTGTGTGCGTGTCTCTCTCTGAGTGTGTGCGTGTCTCTCTCTGAGTGTGTGCGTGTCTCTCTCTGTGAGTGTGTGCGTGTCTCTCTCTGTGAGTGTGTGCGTGTCTCTCTCTGTGAGTGTGTGTGCGTGTCTCTCTCTGAGTGTGTGTGTGTCTCTCTCTCTGAGTGTGTGTGTGTCTCTCTCTCTGAGTGTGTGTGTGTCTCTCTCTCTGTGAGTGTGTGTGTGTGTCTCTCTCTCTCTCTGTGAGTGTGTGTCTCTCTCTCTCTCTGTGAGTGTGTGTGTGTGTCTCTCTCTGTGAGTGTGTGTGTCTCTCTCTGTGAGTGTGTGTGTCTCTCTCTGTGAGTGTGTGTGTGTGTCTCTCTCTGTGAGTGTGTGTGTGTGTCTCTCTCTGTGAGTGTGTGTGTGTGTCTCTCTCTGTGAGTGTGTGTCTCTCTCTCTGTGAGTGTGTGTCTCTCTCTCTGTGAGTGTGTGTGTCTCTCTCTGTGAGTGTGTGTGTCTCTCTCTGTGAGTGTGTGTGTCTCTCTCTCTGTGTGAGTGTGTGTGTCTCTCTCTCTGTGTGAGTGTGTGTATGTCTCTCTCTCTCTGTGTGAGTGTGTGTGTGTCTCTCTCTCTGAGTGTGTGTGTGTGTCTCTCTCTCTCTGAGTGTGTGTGTCTCTCTCTCTCTGAGTGTGTGTGTCTCTCTCTCTCTGAGTGTGTGTGTCTCTCTCTCTCTGAGTGTGTGTGTGTCTCTCTCTCTCTCTCTGAGTGTGTGTGTGTGTCTCTCTCTCAGAGTGTGTGTGTGTGTGTCTCTCTGAGAGTGTGTGTGTGTGTGTCTCTCTCTCTCTGAGAGTGTGTGTGTGTGTGTCTCTCTCTCGCTGTGAGTGTGTGCGCGTGTCTCTCTCTCTCGCTGTGAGTGTGTGCGTGTCTCTCTCTGTGAGTGTGTGCGTGTCTCTCTGTGTGAGTGTGTGCGTGTCTCTCTGTGTGAGTGTGTGCGTGTCTCTCTCTGTGAGTGTGTGCGTGTCTCTCTCTGTGAGTGTGTGTGTGTGTCTCTCTCTCTGTGTGTGTGTGTCTCTCTCTGTGTGTGTGTGTGTCTCTCTCTCTGTGTGTGTGTGTGTCTCTCTCTCTCTGTGTGTGTGTGTCTCTCTCTCTGTGTGTGTGTGTGTCTCTCTCTCTGTGTGTGTGTGTGTCTCTCTCTCTGAGTGTGTGTGTGTGTCTCTCTCTCTCTGAGTGTGTGTGTGTGTCTCTCTCTCTCTGAGTGTGTGTGTGTGTCTCTCTCTGTGAGTGTGTGTGTGTGTCTCTCTCTCTGTGAGTGTGTGTGTGTCTCTCTCTCTGTGAGTGTGTGTGTGTGTCTCTCTCTGTGAGTGTGTGTCTCTCTCTCTGTGAGTGTGTGTGTCTCTCTCTCTGTGTGAGTGTGTGTGTGTCTCTCTCTCTCTGTGTGAGTGTGTGTGTGTCTCTCTCTCTCTCTCTCTGAGTGTGTGTGTCTCTCTCTCTCTCTGAGTGTGTGTGTGTGTCTCTCTCTCTGAGTGTGTGTGTGTGTCTCTCTCTCTGAGTGTGTGTGTGTGTCTCTCTCTCTCTGAGTGTGTGTGTCTCTCTCTCTCTCTCTGAGTGAGTGTGTGTGTCTCTCTCTCTCTGAGTGTGTGTGTGGCTCTCTCTCTCTGAGTGTGTGTGTGGCTCTCTCTCTCTGAGTGTGTGTGTGTGTGTCTCTCTCTGTGAGTGTGTGTGTGTCTCTCTCTCTGTGAGTGTGTGTGTGTGTCTCTCTCTGTGAGTGTGTGTGTGTGTCTCTCTCTGTGAGTGTGTGTGTGTGTCTCTCTCTGTGAGTGTGTGTGTGTGTCTCTCTCTCTGTGAGTGTGTGCGTGTCTCTCTCTCTGTGAGTGTGTGTGTGTGTCTCTCTCTGTGAGTGTGTGTGTGTGTCTCTCTCTGTGAGTGTGTGTGTCTCTCTCTGTGAGTGTGTGTGTCTCTCTCTCTGTGTGAGTGTGTGTGTGTCTCTCTCTCTCTGTGTGAGTGTGTGTGTCTCTCTCTCTCTCTGTGTGAGTGTGTGTGTGTCTCTCTCTCTCTGTGTGAGTGTGTGTGTGTCTCTCTCTCTCTCTCTGAGTGTGTGTGTCTCTCTCTCTCTCTCTGAGTGTGTGTGTGTGTCTCTCTCTCTCTGAGTGTGTGTGTGTGTCTCTCTCTCTGAGTGTGTGTGTGTGTCTCTCTCTCTCTCTCTGAGTGTGTGTGTCTCTCTCTCTCTGAGTGTGTGTGTCTCTCTCTCTCTCTCTCTGAGTGTGTGTGTGTCTCTCTCTCTCTCTCTGAGTGTGTGTGTGTGTCTCTCTCTCTGAGAGTGTGTGTGTGTGTCTCTCTCTCTCACTGTGAGTGTGTGTGTGTGTGTCTCTCTGTGAGTGTGTGTGTCTCTCTCTGTGAGTGTGTGTGTCTCTCTCTCTGTGTGAGTGTGTGTGTGTGTCTCTCTCTCTGTGTGAGTGTGTGTGTGTCTCTCTCTCTCTGTGTGAGTGTGTGTGTGTCTCTCTCTCTCTGTGTGAGTGTGTGTGTGTCTCTCTCTC
>NC_054477.1:23557398-23559898 GCF_017639515.1 Carcharodon carcharias
GTGTCTCTCTCTCTGAGTGTAAGTGTGTGTGTCTCTCTCTCTGAGTGTGAGTGTGTGTGTCTCTCTGAGTGTGAGTGTGTGTGTCTCTCTGAGTGTGAGTGTGTGTCTCTCTCTCTGAGTGTGAGTGTGTGTCTCTCTCTCTGAGTGTGAGTGTGTCTCTCTCTCTCTGAGTGTGTGTGTCTCTCTCTCTCTGAGTGTGTGTGTCTCTCTCTCTCTGAGTGTGTGTGTCTCTCTCTCTCTGAGTGTGTGTGTCTCTCTCTCTCTCAGTGTGAATGTGTGTCTCTCACTCTCTCTGAGTGTGAGTGTGTGTGTCTCTCTCGCTGTGAATGTGTGTCTCTCTCGCTGTGAATGTGTGTCTCTCTCGCTGTGAATGTGTGTGTCTCTCTCTCTCTCTGTGAGAGTGTGTGTGTGTGTCTCTCTCTCTCTGTGAGAGTGTGTGTGTGTGTCTCTCTCTCTCTGTGAGAGTGTGTGTCTCTCTCTCTCTGTGAGAGTGTGTGTGTGTCTCTCTGTGAGAGTGTGTGTGTGTCTCTCTCTCTCTCTCTCTCTGTGAGAGTGTGTATGTGTCTCTCTCTCTCTGTGAGTGTGTATGTGTCTCTCTCTCTCTGTGAGTGTGTGTGTCTCTCTGTCTGTGAGAGTGTGTGTCTCTCTCTGTCTGTGAGAGTGTGTGTGTCTCTCTGTCTGTGAGAGTGTGTGTGTCTCTCTCTGTCTGTGAGAGTGTGTGTCTCTCTCTGTCTGTGAGAGTGTGTGTCTCTCTCTGTCTGTGAGAGTGTGTGTCTCTCTCTCTGTGAGAGTGTGTGTGTCTCTCTCTCTGTGAGAGTGTGTGTCTCTCTCTCTGTGACGTGTGTCGTGAGTGTCTACTCTCTCCTCTCTGACTCTGTGTGAGTGTCTCTCTCTGAGTGTGTCTGTGTGTGTCTCTCTCTGACGTGAGTGTGTGTGTCTCTCGCTCTGTGAGTGTGTGTGGTCTCTCTCCTCTGTGAGTGGTGTGTCTGTCTCTACTCTGGTGAGAGTGTGTGTCTCTCTTCTCTCTCGTGAGTGTGTGTGTGTCTCTCTCTCTCACTGTGAGTGTGTGTGGTATGTCGCTCTCTCTCCTCTCTCTCTCTCTGTGAAGTGTCTCTCTCTGCTCAGTTTGTGTGTCTCTCTTCTCTGTGAGTGTGTGTGTCTCTCTCTCTGTGAGTGTTTGTGGTCTCTCTCTCTGGAGAGTGTGTCTCTCTCTCTCTGAGAGTGTGTGTGTCCTCTCTCTCTCTCTGTGAGTGTGTGTGTGTCTCTCTCTCTCTGTGTGTGTGTGTGTGTCTCTCTCTCTGAGTGTGAGTGTGTGTCTCTCTCTCTGAGTGTGAGTGTGTGTCTCTCTCTCTGAGTGTGAGTGTGTGTCTCTCTCTCTGAGTGTGAGTGTGTGTCTCTCTCTCTGAGTGTGAGTGTGTGTCTCTCTCTCTGAGTGTGAGTGTGTGTCTCTCTCTCTGAGTGTGAGTGTGTGTCTCTCTCTCTGAGTGTGAGTGTGTGTCTCTCTCTCTCTGAGTGTGAGTGTGTGTCTCTCTCTCTGAGTGTGAGTGTGTGTCTCTCTCTCTGAGTGTGAGTGTGTGTCTCTCTCTCTGAGTGTGAGTGTGTGTCTCTCTCTCTGAGTGTGAGTGTGTGTCTCTCTCTCTGAGTGTGAGTGTGTGTCTCTCTCTCTGAGTGTGAGTGTGTGTCTCTCTCTCTGAGTGTGAGTGTGTGTCTCTCTCTCTGAGTGTGAGTGTGTGTCTCTCTCTCTGAGTGTGAGTGTGTGTCTCTCTCTCTGAGTGTGAGTGTGTGTCTCTCTCTCTGAGTGTGAGTGTGTGTCTCTCTCTCTGAGTGTGAGTGTGTGTCTCTCTCTCTGAGTGTGAGTGTGTGTCTCTCTCTCTGAGTGTGAGTGTGTGTCTCTCTCTCTGAGTGTGAGTGTGTGTCTCTCTCTCTGAGTGTGAGTGTGTGTCTCTCTCTCTGAGTGTGAGTGTGTGTCTCTCTCTCTGAGTGTGAGTGTGTGTCTCTCTCTCTGAGTGTGAGTGTGTGTCTCTCTCTCTGAGTGTGAGTGTGTGTCTCTCTCTCTGAGTGTGAGTGTGTGTCTCTCTCTCTGAGTGTGAGTGTGTGTCTCTCTCTCTGAGTGTGAGTGTGTGTCTCTCTCTCTGAGTGTGAGTGTGTGTCTCTCTCTCTGAGTGTGAGTGTGTGTCTCTCTCTCTGAGTGTGAGTGTGTGTCTCTCTCTCTGAGTGTGAGTGTGTGTCTCTCTCTCTGAGTGTGAGTGTGTGTCTCTCTCTCTGAGTGTGAGTGTGTGTCTCTCTCTCTGAGTGTGAGTGTGTGTGTCTCTCTCGCTGTGAATGTGTGTCTCTCTCTCTCTGTGAGTGTGTCTCTCTCTCTCTCTGTGAGTGTGTCTCTCTCTGTGAGTGAGTGTGTGTGTGTGTCTCTCTCTCTGAGTGTGAGTGTGTGTCTCTCTCTCTGAGTGTGAGTGTGTGTCTCTCTCTCTGAGTGTGAGTGTGTGTCTCTCTCTCTGAGTGT